>NC_090650.1:10134276-10136776 GCF_040937935.1 Hyperolius riggenbachi
AACAGAGCCAACAGAGCCCCAGATAGCCATGTAGAAGTTAGGTCACAGCTAGCCTGGCTGTGGTGCAATTGGTTAGTGTGTCTGGCTGGTAACAGCAAGGTTTGAATTCCATCCAGGCATGTCTTTTCCTTTTGCGTGCGCGCGCTGCGCCATTGAACCCCATGGGGTATTTTGCGTGCGTAAAACTTTACGCAATGCAAAACTTTGTGCTCGGGTGTTTGGACAACTGTTGAACTCAAAAGGAAAAAGACATGCCTGGATGGAATCGAACCTGTAACCTTGCTGTTACCAGCCAAGACACACTAACCAATTGCACCACAGCCAGGCTAGCTGTGACCTAACTCTACATGGCTATCTGGGGCTCTGTTGGCTCTGTTGGACAACTGTTGAACGCAAAAGGAAAAGACATGCCTGGATGGAATCGAACCTGTAACCTTGCTGTTACCAGCCAGACGCACTAACCAATTGCACCACCAGCCAGCCTAGCATTTAGCATTGTGAAACCATCCTCTGCTAGGCATGATTTCATTTTTGCACCTCACTCTATCGCATGGTCCATGGTCCAATCACAAAGCCCTGCACCCAGCATGTGTCTCATATGACTGTCTACAAGTAAGATTTAGGTTAGCAGTCTATTTAGTGTGTGTTTGGTGGTATGGTGGTGAGCATAGCTGTCTTCCATGTGGTTGGCCTGGGTTTGATCCCTGGACATGTCATGAATGTGAGTATGGTTTTGAAATACTACAGATCTCTGGAGAGAGAGAGAGAGAGGAGGAGGAGGAGGAGGAGGAGGAGGAGGAGGAGGAGGAGGAGGAGGAGGAGGAGGAGGAGGAGGAGGAGGAGGAGGAGGAGGAGGAGGAGGAGGAGGAGGAGGAGGAGGAGCTGGCTGTGCTATTCATTTTAGGCATCTAGAGGGATAGAAACCCTTACAAACTTGAAACAGTAAAATTTCGGTTGGAGACACGAAATTCGTCATTACGGGAGTGAAATTTCGATTACGAAATTGTAAATTACGATTTGAAAATTAATTACGAAATTACGAATTTGGGTCGTAATGTTAAATTTCGCATTCGTAATAAAAGCAGTTCGAAATTTCGAAAATTTCGGCTCATCTCTATTCATGCTGCTTCTATCTGCTACCGCCCTACATCAAGCGCTTTCCATGCTACATGTCTCTGCGATTGAGGGACACTCAGGTCTGCATACGTGTTTGCCCTGCCATGCCAACTGCTGATGTAGTGAAGCGATATGTACTGCCTGAATTATATTGACGCCTGACAAACACTACATTCTACCTGCTGCTGTCTCGTTCTGCTATTTGCCTTGTATCAAGTGCTGTTCCATGCCATATGTCCCTGCAATTGGGGGATACTCAGGACTGTCTAGGTGTTTGCTCACCTGTTGCATTTTTCATCAATTGCTATACCTATGAGACGCCTTCCCTGTTGCTCAAGTAACTGTGATCCCTGATATATCCCTATTTTTTTGGGGGCTGATTGATCTCAATGTCTGTCACAGACCAAGAAGTTATACAAACCTTCTCTGTTGCTGGTTCAGCATAACCATCTTGTTACCACTCCAGGATCGTCTATCATCAGCTATTTGATTTGTGACCCATACACCAATCAGTAACTTTGAGCTGCTACTTACCCTGGTACTGGAACCCATGCTGCTATAGACAACTGTGTGGAGTCCTTTTTGCTTTTTTGTGGGGTTTTTTGAGGACTGCAGCCTCTCTAATTTCCTGGGGGCAATCTCAGGGACATTTGAGCTATTCATGTGTTTTGTACATATTGCTATGTGATGTTATGTATGTCCTTATAGATATGTTTTTATTAATAAATATGTTTTGTAATTTTTCATGCACCCAAGAGCCAACTCTCTTTTCTTTGTTAGTATATTTATTTTTATCATGATCATTTTCTTTTATTATATATGACAACTGATAAGGCCCCTCCCCTCCTCTTTTGTCCTAATAAAAAGACTACATATTGCGGCGCAGCCACCCGGCACCTATTCTTACTTGAACCTTTCGCTATTAGTGCCTAAAACTGTCCCCCACCTAATGTCTAACCATAACCCCCCACCATAGTTGCCTACTCCCCTCCCCCCTCCACCACCACCACCTATTGCCTAACCCCCAACCCCATAAGTGCCTAAAGAGAACAACCCCACCTAATGCTTAAACCCCCATCCCCTCTGTAAGTGCTTAACCTTAAACATCCCCCCCACACATCTGTCATCGCCACCTAAAGCCTATCCTTATCCACAGTATACAATCAGCTACAATCATTAAAGGGAACCTGTACTGAGTAAAAATATTTAAAATAAACACCTGAGGTAACTTCAAATGAACATTACATAGTTACCTCGCCATCAGTTCCTCTCAGAAGCTCACCATTTTCTTCTGACAATGATCCCTTCCAGTTCTGACAACATTTTGTCAGATCTGAAATATATCAGTTGCTGTCAGTTATTTATCAGTTGCTGTCAGTTATAG
>NC_090650.1:10141776-10176776 GCF_040937935.1 Hyperolius riggenbachi
ATAAGCAGAGCAATATAAACTCGTACTGCTGTCTGTATTGAAAGTATATGTTTTAAATGCAGGGAATGCTTTCAAATGTTCTTTTTTCTTCTTTGTAAAACCAAAAGACATGCATTGGACATTAATGGAAAGCCAATTGATACAAGTATCTATGCCTGCCTTAATTATCAAATCTATGTTAGGTAAAGCTGAATTCCCTGACATGCTATTGTCCCAAAAATGTACTCTTAAGGCCCGGAAAACTTATTATCAAAAGACATTGGGTAAACCTTTAGAAAAAAAAGCTCTTCTATACCTGTTCAGTGGTTAGAATATTTGCTACCAGACCTCAATCTTCCCTTATAGAAGTAAGCCAGTGTGAGATACTTGCAACACCTTTTAAATGGTTATAATCAGAGCCAGATTTTCCATAAGGCACTGTAGGCACGTGCCTACAGGCGCCTGATGAGAGAAAGGCAGCTCACTCCCTTCCCCAAGTGCCTCCTTCCCTATGCAGAGTCCGGATGAGAGTGTAAGGGCTCATTTCCACTATCGCGAATTCGCATGCAAATTCGCATAGCAATACAAGTGAATGGGACTGTTTCCACTTGTCAGGATTCCTTTGCGTTTTTCTGTGCAGAACAAATTCGCATGGCAGAGCCATCAGAATTCGTATACTGCATACCGCTATGCGAATCGCATACAATGTATTTAATAGGAAATTCGCATGAGGTTTGGGTATGCAAATTTTCATGCGAATTCGCATAGAAACAATGGAAAAGCACACCAGCACTGCCATGGTTAAATTCACATACATCGTCATCCATGCGAATTCGCATGAACATTTGCATAGACCCGCATGCGAAATTCGCATCCGCATGCGTATTTGTAACCGCGGCGATTTGCACCACACAAGTGGAAATGCAGCCTAAATGAGAGGTTACTCACCCAGCTGTCGACATTCCACTGGCGAGATCTCCCTTCAGTCAGGGGCACCTCTAGCTACTCAATGCTGAGGTTCTGCTAGCTACCTAATATTGAGGGTACTTATGACTACCTAAAAAAGACCAAAACCATGACCGGGCAGAGAATCATCATGAGTAGTGGTCACAAGTACTGGACTTTCAAAAGAAGACTTGGACTCAGACTTAGAAATTTCTGTGACTGTAATGGTATCTAACCAAAACTCATCATTGACTACGCATGACTGAAGCTCCACAAGAGCTGCAAAAGTAGTCAGTATAGCAGCGATGCCTACTGAAGTGGGCAATACTTCAGACGGCCCTGCAGGGCAGGAGGCACCTCCTGAAAGTTCTGCACCCTTTGGGAGGAACTCGGAGACCTCCAGAACATCAAACAAAAGATCAGGAGCATTGTTTCCCAAGTTTTCTGACAAAGAAATCAAGGATTCTGAACTATCCATGTTACAGGGCAAAACATCAAATACATTTTGCGGACAGAGCAAATGTCCCAGGGATGGTTCTACAATCCGCTGAGACTGAGTTTTATCTTCATGAACAGGATGCACAGGAATATCTACTGGAACACACACTGACTCCCTAACTCTAATCTCACTGCACACAGAATTCTGCATAGCAGTCAAACTAGACTGCAATTCCAAAATAGCAGAAAAACAGGTGAGAATAGTAGCAACACCTAGAAGAGCCTCTAGGGTCACTGCAGGAGATTTTATGCAAGGCAATATTGACTCATCCAGAGTACAGGGTGGAGAGTCAGTACTATCTTCAGAGCAAGAAAGGGACTCACAAATGCCAGAGCGAGTGGACATCATGGTTTTATTCATGGTACAGGGCAGGCTCACAGAAACCTTCTCTGGACAAGTCTAAGATCCCTCAGTATCAGATTCGCAAAACCAAAGTGCTGTCTCACCCTTAGACTCGGCTAACAATGTCGAATCCGAGGAGTCAGAACGCAAAATTTGCGAATCCAAGATCGCTTTAGGTTGTAAAACTGACGCATCCAAAGCGCAAACCTCCGCAATCTGAGGACCAGACTGCAAAGTGTTCAGGACAGAAACACTGGAACAACTGTCATCTGGCAACGTGCCTTTACAGGTGTGAACAGGGCGAGACATAGATTTATTAGCAGAAGAGGTTGTGACAACAACATAAGAAACTTTATTAGTCATATTAACATTACTCTTGAGGCCGCATAGTTTAGGAATATTTCACATAGCAGGATCATAGATGGAAGATCTCAAAGAATCATTGGGAGAAAAAGATCTTTTTTTTTTTTTTCAAAATAGTTTTTATTGGATTTTTTTTTCATAATAAACAATACAGCAGCTGAAAGTGAGGCAATAAACATTGCAACGCAGCTTTTACAATTGAGTTATTGAGCGGCCATCACAATACACATGCTTGATTGAAATGTCACATGAGACTGTGTTGACTGTAGATATTGGTTTTAGGTTCTGGTGGATAGGGCATCTCCATGATACACTAGTTGTTTATGAAAGTTGAGGTTAAATCTTAGTTATTAAACTTTGTTATTAAACTTATTCTCACCTATGATAGATGTTAAGTGGAGGAGAAAGTATGTATATCCCCATAGGGGCAAATATGCCAACTACCTATGGGGAACAAGGTGAGAGGAGCAAAACTATAATATTGGGATCCCAAAGCAGGGGATGGATCCCAACATAATGATCTGATTTATAGAAGTGGCTTAGGTGGGGGGGTCTACTGGAGATGGTCCAGTCCACCAGGCCCTCATAATTAAGAGAAAGGGGGGAGTTTCTCCCAATCAAGAAGTAAAAGCAAAGGAAAAGGAAAGTAAGTTAATCAGGAAGAAAGGAAAAAAAAAAAGAAAAAAGGAAAAAAAAGGCAAAGAAAGAGAACAAGAGAAGGAAACCCACTCTTCCTTATTAAGGTTTCAAACTGAAAAACATAGTTTCTTTAGCATGAGGTATTACATTTATGCTAAAAAATCAAGTAAATTGCACCCCTTGGTAATGCACGGTTTAAGTAAATGTTAGGAAAGTTTGTTCTTATATACAGCAGGGCTATACTCGGAATTATATGTGGTACACATGGCATAGGCATAGTATAGGAAGACAAGACGCACAACACAACAGTTGGAATTACAGTAATGGTATAGGTCTGACCCTCAGTAGTGCGGACCCCGGTCAACAGTTAGTGTTCTTCCTGCCGTGCAGGGACAGTTCAATAATAATAGTAATGATGATAACAACAATAAATGATAAATGACGATGATGTTAATGTTAATAGTGATGATGACGGTGGCCCCCCATGCTGCCATGGGCAGTGAGAACCAAGGCAGCAGCGGCGAGAACTGTCTGGAATAATTTTTTGGAGAGATTCCCAATGAGAGTTATGAGCGGAGTATTTAAGTACTGACTCAGAGGCTTTTTTTATAGATTGGAGGTCTATGTTGGGATGGAGAGTCTGGGACCATTGACTAATAAATTTGTTAAATCTTGTTGTATAATTGCTTGTAAGGTGCTCGTACCACTGTGATATTCCCCCTTTAAGGGGTAATCGACTGTTTAAGAAGGAGCATATGGATCTAGGGAAAGAGGGAAGGAGATGAGATTTATTCCTGATGAGGCGAGATATTTGCAAATATTGGATAGTATTTCGATCTGTGAGAGGATATTGTTCCTTTAGGTGTGAGAATGTTTTGGATTTGCCTTGATTGAATAAGTCATTTATATAATGGATACCTGCATTGTGCCATGTTGTTAAATTCAAGTTGGGGATGACGTGTTGGAGAGCAAGGATAGGGAGTTTAAGCGGGATGGGGTCTTCTAAAGAGACATCAGCGGAGCAAGCAAACCTCCATGTCTGGATTGTGGTCTTGAGAGAAGGGAGGGTTAATTTCCCCTGTGGGAAGTTCAAAATGTTTAAGGAGAGATAGTGTTTTGTGGGCATTCCTAGGAGGTCAATTTCTATATCAACCCAAAGCTTTCGGTCTGTTGATTCCCACAGGTGTTTGCTGGTGTCTAATATACAGGCGTGCCTATATGATTCAAGTCATGGGATACCAAACCCTCCTAATTTTTTGGGGATCTGCAGATATTTTATGGCTATTCTGTGTTTTTTGTCTTTCCAGAAGAAATGGGCTAGCGTCTTATATAGATCTGTAAAGAATGTTCTAGGAATAGGGATTTGAACCGTTCTGAATAAATACAAAATTTTAGGAAGCAATTTCATTTTAAAGGCTGAAACTCTACCTGCGTGTGATAACTCTACATTTGATATTGTTTCCATTTGTTTTGATAAGTTCTTAAGTAGTGGTAAGTAGTTGATCTTGTATAAATCCGATATGTTTTGTGGAAGTAAAATACCTAGGTAAGGGATTGAAGAGTTTGTTGCTGGGAAGGGAAATTTGCTTTGGATCTGTTCTAGGGTTATTCTGTCGATATTTTTACACATTAGTAGGGATTTATTTGTATTAACCTTGTAGTATGAGGCTTTGGTAAAATTTTGTAGTGAGTAAAAAGATCTGTTTTTAAACGATAAGGGATCCCACATCTCTTTGACAACACTGACACACTCATGCCGATCACAATCTGCAGGAACATCTGAGAAACAGGCATCAGATCGCACAGTGTCTAAACTCACTTGCTTTACCCCAGAAAGGCAGGAACATTCATCTGAAAATGGTGTCACTTTATTGGAATCAATTGGTTGATGTGTGTGCAATTCATCCAAAATCGTCTGCCACACACAAATCACCGGATCCAAAAAACATTCGTCACACTCATCAGATGCAATCAAAGTGTACACAGACTCAATACAAGCATCAAGAATCACTTCCTTTTTGCGATGTAAAAATCTCAAAACGCCTTCCAATCTGTGAGGATCCGCTGGGCTGCCTGCACAGGCAGGCAGCCTTTTGACCACTGTTCAGGTCTGCATTCTGCAGGTCTCTGGAAGAGAGACCTTTTGTCAGTATTGCAGCTTGCTGCTGAGGAATTTGGATACACTCATTATGCAAATCCCCTACCTGCCTCCTTTGATGACTGGCAGTATAAAGAGCTATGTTTCCCAGAGTCCTTGGCTGGTCATAAGGTTTCTTCCTGTGAAACACTCCTGGAGGAGTGTCAGCCTTGCTCCTTGTTTAAAGATTAGCTTAGAGTAATTCCTGGAACTGCGCTAGGCAGGTTTCCCTAGTGCAGTTAGGATTGCATATCTGTTTTGTTTGTCTGTTGCGACTGTCCTGTCCCAGCGGTGGTCGACAGGAAGTCGTTCTGATCTTTGTTCTTGGAGTACAGCTGGAGCAGCAGTTGCTTGCTACCAGCTATCTCTTCGGATCTGTCTTACTTGGATCGCACTAGCCTTGCGCTAGTGCTGTGGATCCTTCTGTTCTGTCTTCCTGGATCGCACCAGCCTCTTGCGCTAGTGCTGTGGATCCTTCTGTTCTGTCTCCCTGGATCGCACTAGCCTCTTTCGCTAGTGCTGTGGATCCTTCTGTTCTGTCTTCCTGGATCGCACCAGCCTCTTACGCTAGTGCTGTGGATCCTTCTGTTCTGTCTTCCTGGATCGCACCAGCCTCTTACGCTAGTGCTGTGGATCCTTCTGTTCTGTCTCCCTGGATCGCACTAGCCTCTTTCGCTAGTGCTGTGGATCCTGTCTCTCGCTTGTTCCTGTTTTCGTGTGTCTGTCTTGTCTGCTACGAACGCTTGCTGGAGGCTCGGTGAGGTAACCGTTAAGCAAGCGCTCGTGTCCTCTGTTTTATGTTTGTCTGTCGGTGGTTAGTTAGGCGTGCTTGTCCCTGTTGTGCTTATCACGCGGGGACCGCGCACGAACGCGTGCACTGTTGCGAATGAGTGCGGTGTTCGCGTTCAGTTAGCGTTTGTTATTTTCCTTGTCTTCTCATTGTATGAATTGCTGTGCCTTTGCTACTCTCGTGCTCTGCCTTACTGTAGCCTTGTGTCACGTCTGACGATCGCACCTCTCGCGATCGCGTTCCTACTTCATATCTGCTGTGGTGTGTGCACCGTCGCGGGTTGGCGACTAGTTTGGTGCACACACATACAATCTGTCCCTGTGCTCATTCTCAATCGCCTCTCTTGCGATTGCGTTTCTGCCCCTCGTGCAATTCCTGTCTGGCGTGTGTGGCAGGGCAGAGGAGCTGTTCCTCTGCACTCCACAGCTCCACCTGTCGACAGGAAGTTCCCTCTACAGGTGCCTTGCACCTTTCGCTGGGTTCCCGCAAATTATACGCTTGTGGAGGATTTCCGCAGTGTCAGCGCACGCCTTGTGCGCTGATCACGGAGAGAATTCCACAATCGTTACAGTATGACCAGCCAAACCGAAATTCCCAGTGTAGAGGGAATTTCCGATTTGTACGATTTGGTCGAGTATGGGTCCTGTGTCTTTAAGAGTTTTAAAAGGCTAAACTCAGAGACCAAAGCGGAATTTTTCTCTGAATGTGTGAGGTTTTGCCTGAATCCCACCTTTCAGATTACTGATCCGTCCACGTCGGCTCTTCAGTTTGCCTATGTGCTCTTAAAAGGCGATTTGTTCACCTGGGCGTATGATGTGCTAAAAAACAATTCTTGGAATGATAATCTGTATCAGTTTCTTGCAGTGATATTCTCTCACTGGTTTAAACTGCCTGGCTTACCACCTGCTCTGATTGAATGTGTAGCTGCTGATAAGTCAGCTGATCTTTCCCTTCCATGCAAAACCATTCAGTATGATAATGATGTTGCTCAGTTTCCGGGTTTTTTGCCCCAATCCAAAGCTTATGTGGATCCTGCTATAGGTAGGATCGCACACTATATTAAAGCAGTTAAAAAAATCTGTTCTTGTTCCTGAACTCCACCCATATGGATATTATCTGGATACTGGCCTGTTTGAACCTCCATTTGCCTCATGGGACATTGGGGCCTTGATGGAGGAATTTGATTTTGATTGGAACCTTTTGATTGATTCCGATGAATGTGACGAGGGTGATGTGGATCTGGTGATTTATGTGTGGCAGACGATTTTGGATGAGTTGCACACACACCAATCAATTGATTCCAATAAAGAGACATTGTTGTCGGATGATTGTTCCTGCCTTTCTGGGGTAAAGCATGTGAGTCGTGACATTGTGCAATCTGAAATGGGTGGGTGTGCCACTGTGGTTGATTCCTGTGCGAATCCTGGAGGATTCGCTCCTGACTGCGTGCAGTTTGAATCTGTGCGATCTGATGCCTGTTTCTCTGATGTTCTTGCAGTTTGTGATCAGCATGAATGTGCCAGTTTTCTCAATGATGTGTGGGACCCCTTGACATTTAGAGACAGATCTTTAAGATCTTCCATCTGTGATCCTGCTTTGGGGAAAATTCCTAAATTATGCAGCATCAAAAGTAAAATTAATATGTCTAATAAAGTTTTTCCTGATGTTGTCGCTGTTTCTACTGCTAATACGTTTTTGTCTCACCCTGTTCACACCTGTAAGGGCCCGTTGCCTGGTGACAGCTGCTCCAGTGTTTCTGTCCTGAACACCTTACAGTCTGCCCCGCAGATCGCGGAGGTTTGCGCTATGGAAGCGTCAGTTTCACAACCTAAAGCGATTTCTGATTCGCAAGTTTTGCGTTCTGACTCCTCGGATTTGACATGGTGAGCCGAATCTAAGAGTGAGACAGCGCTTCGGTTTTGTGAATCTGACTCTGAAGCATCTTTGCTGGGTCCAGAGAGAGTTTCTCTGAGCCTGCCCTGTACCATGAATAACAATATGATGTCCAATCACACTGACATTTGTGAGTCCCTTTCTTGTTCTGAGGAAAATGCTGATTCTGCACCCTGTACTCTGGATGAGTTAATATGGCCTTGTTTAGAGTCTCCTGCAGTGTCCCTAGAGGCTCGTCTAGGT
This sequence comes from Hyperolius riggenbachi, assembly GCF_040937935.1. Classification (NCBI taxonomy): domain Eukaryota; kingdom Metazoa; phylum Chordata; class Amphibia; order Anura; family Hyperoliidae; genus Hyperolius; species Hyperolius riggenbachi. Next base: position 10,149,607 of record NC_090650.1, read on the forward strand.
ATTGCTACTATACTCACCTGTTTTTCTGCAGTTTTGGAGTTGCAAGCTAGTTTGACTGCCACGCAGAAGTCTGGGTGCAGTGAGATTAAAGTTAGGGAGTCGGTGTGTGTTCCAGTAAATATTCCTGTACATTCCGCTCATGATGATGAATTTCAGTCTCAGTTTATGGTGGAACCTTCCCTGGGACAACTGCCCTGTCCACAAGATAAAGTTCCAGTTTTGCCCTGTAACATGGATAGTTCAGAATCCTTCTTAGAAAAATGATGTTCCTGAGGTCTTGCCTGATGTCCTGGAGACCTCCGAGTTCCTCCCAAAGGGTGCAGAACTTGTAGGAGATGTCTCCTGCCCCCCAAGTCCTTCTGAGGTATTGCCCACTTCAGTAGGCATTGCTGCCTTGCTGGCTACTTTTTCAGCTCTGGTGGAGCTTCACTCATGTGTAGTCAATGGTGATATTACAGTCACTGAAAATTCTGAATTTAAGTCTGAGTTTTCTTTTGAAAGACCAGTACCTGTGTCCTACATTCATGATGATTTTCTGCCCGGTGCTGGTTTTGGTCTTGCCGTGTCGGACTCTGAGGTTGGCAGTTCCCTGACATGTCCTGAGGTTTCTCCTGTGCTGGTGTACCCCAATGTGCTCTGTGACCCAGAAAGCCCAAGTGTGCCTCGGTTACCAGCATGCTCAGATGCTTCCTCGGTGGAGACATGCTCTGATATGGCCTGCCTGCTTGCATGCCCAGAAGTGGTCCCTGAAAGTCCTGATCTTGATGGGTGTCCTTGTAATTCTGAATCCAGAATAGTCATTGATTCCATAGGAGGGCTTGATAGTTCTCCATGTGAGCCTGGTGATGGTTCTGCCCTCTTGGGATCTCTGTGGAGCTTCAAAAGGTTCTGGGAGATTCCGGGGAGAAATTTTGCTTGGTACCCTGGATAAGATCAACAGTGGCTCGTGTTGTAAGGGACACTTCGAACAGGTATTGTGGCAGGTTTGGTATTTTCGGACGCTACCTGGAAGGTGGTGGGTATTGTCTGGAGGGTGTCGATGGCTTCTTCTCCGGCGTTCACAGTCCTGATGGGTGTTCTACTGAGACTGGTAGTACTGATGGGCATGTTTCGGTGGCGTTTGCTTCCGATGGGGTCGGTTTCGGCTGGACTGACTCTGGAATTGGGCCTTGTCGGGCTGTCCTGACCTTCATGAGTCTTCAGTTAGAGTCTTTCGCTAATATCAGGTTAAAGGGTCTGGAATCCGACCCTAGAGGGGGGGGGGGGGGTGCTGTGAGGAACCGCTAGTGCTGTGGATCCTTCTGTTCTGTCTTCCTGGATTGCATCAGCCTTGCGCTAGTGCTGTGGATCCTTCTGTTCTGTCTTCCTGGATCGCACCAGCCTCTTACGCTAGTGCTGTGGATCCTTCTGTTCTGTCTGCCTGGATCGCACTCGCATTGCGCTAGTGCTGTGGATCCTTCTGTTCTGTCTCCCTGGATCGCACTAGCCTCTTTCGCTAGTGCTGTGGATCCTGTCTCTCGCTTGTTCCTGTTTTCGTGTGTCTGTCTTGTCTGCTACGAACGCTTGCTGGAGGCTCAGTGAGGTAACCGTTAAGCAAGCGCTCGCGTCCTCTGTTTTATGTTTGTCTGTCGGTGGTTAGTTAGGCGTGCTTGTCCCTGTTGTGCTTATCACGCGGGGACCGCGCACGAACGCGTGCACTGTTGCGAATGAGTGCGGTGTTCGCGTTCAGTTAGCGTTTGTTATTTTCCTTGTCTTCTCATTGTATGAAGTGCTCTGCCTTGCTGTAGCCTTGTGTCACGTCTGGCGATCGCACCTCTCGCGATCACGTTCCTACTTCATATCTGCTGTGGTGTGTGCACCGTTGCGGGTTGGCGACTAGTTTGGTGCACACACATACAATCTGTCCCTGTGCTCATTCTCAATCGCCTCTCTTGCGATTGCGTTTCTGCCCCTCGTGCAATTCCTGTCTGGCGTGTGTGGCAGGGCAGAGGAGCTGTTCCTCTGCACTCCACAGCTCCACCTGTCGACAGGAATTTCCCTCTACAGGTGCCTTGCACCTTTCGCTGGGTTCCCGCAAATTATACGCTTGTGGAGGATTTCCGCAGTGTCAGCGCACGCCTTGTGCGCTGATCACGGAGAGAATTCCACAATCGTTACACAATCAAACTCAAACTCCTCAATCAAAGCCCCAATCTCCCAGGGAGCGAATGGAGGCTCAAACAACCCTGTATCAAGGTTGGACTCATACGGGTTGGACTCAGGAACATGCATAGATTTTCTTACTCCTTTAATATACTGAATGGTTTTGCATGGAAGGGACAGAACAGCTGACTGATTAGAAGATACACACTCATCAAGAAGGGGTGGTAAACCAGGCAGTTTAAACCAGTGGGAAAAAATCAATGTAAGAAACTGATAAGGATAATCATTCCAGGAATTGCTTTTCAAAATCTCATAAGCCCACACAAACAGATCTCCTTGCAATAGAGTATAAGCTAATCGGAGAGCCAACGTGGACGGATCAATAATTTGAAAGGTAGGATTCAGAAGGAATCTTACACATTCAGCCAAGAAATCCTCTTTGGTTTCAGAATCTAGTATTTTAAAGCTCTTAAAGATATAAAGAACCATATTCGACAAAAACGTACAAATCGGAACTTCCCTCTACACTGGGAATTTCGGTCTGGCTGGTCATACTGTAACGATTGCGGAATTATTTCCGTGGTCAGTGCACAAGATGCGCTGACACTGCGGAAATCCTCCACAAGCGTGTAATAAAACAGAACCTAGCTATGGTGCTATGCACCTGTAGAGGGAAATTCCCACCGGCAGATGGAGCTGTGGAGTGCAGAGGAACACAGCCTCTGCCCTGCCACAGATGCCAGATGGGAATTGTATGACTTAAGCAATGCAGGGCAAGATAGCCCTAAGAGAGAGAGCAAAGAGACAGAATGTATGTGTGTCCACCAATCTAGTCGCCACCCAGCGACGGTGAAAACACAACAGTGGAAACGAAGTGGGAACGCAATCGCAAGAGTGGCGATTGCCAAATAGTGACACAAGACCGAATTAGACAGAGCACAAGTGTAGCAAGAAAGACAAAGCAAATAACAATGATCAGAACATCAAGGAAAATAACAAACGCTAGCTAAACGCGAACACCGCACTCATTCACAACAGCGAACGCGTTTAAGACACGATCACCGCGCGTTAGGTGCCCAGTGATAAGCGTGCCACCCTAACTAACCATTGTAACACAAACACGAAATATAGAACGCGAACGCTTGCTAAACAGTTACCTCACCGAGCCTACAGCAAGCGTTCGTATCAAACAAGACAGACAGAAGGAGTAACCAGTAGCAACCGCTGCTCTGGCCTGCGCTCCCAGACAGAGTACAGAAGGAACCACCGCCACTACCGCAAGGGCGAGTGCGAACCAAACAGACAGAACGATTTCCTGTCGACCACCGCTGGTGACAAGACAATCGCAACGGAGAGACAGTACAAGGCAAACAGGTAATACAACCTGACTACGCTAGAAGGGATGCCGAGTGCAGTCCCAAGGAATTACTCTAAGACAATCTTAGCAAACAATAGCAAAGGCTGACACCCCAGGAGAGTTTAGTAGGAACAAACCATCATGACCAACAAGGAATTCTGGGAGCACAAGGTATTTATACTGCAAGCCATCAAAGGAGGCAGCTAAGCAATTTGCATGACAAGTGTATGCAAATTTCTCACCAGCAGAGCAACTCTGAAACTTGCAAAGTGAAGACAGGTCTCTTTTCCAGAGACCAGCAGCACTCAGACCTAAAGAATGGACAAACAGCTGTCTGCCCGTGCAGACAGCTGAGCAGATCATTACAATGTGATTAAACTTTCTTTCACTTTTGTTTTATTGCAGAGAGAAATCAGAATAACATACATTTAGTAATAAACATGAATTCAGTATATCTAGAGGCATATAACTACAATGTGATTAAACTTTCGTGCTGATTAATCGACAGCTTATGTGTCTGTTTGGGGATGGTGGGTCCACCACTACCTCCCTAACGTTTTAACAATTTTAGCATATTTTATCCTTTTGGCACCTCTGTTCTCCTTCTACAATACCAGTGTCCACCCCGGGGTGGAGGGGTGTTTATACCCTTATTTCCTGATCTACAAAGAGCGACATCTTAGTGCTGAGTGGGGACGGGCCTAATCTCCCTACCTGCCTTTACAGTGGTTGCCTGTGCGGTAACCCTGGTTTGTAAGTATAATTGCTTACAATTTAATTTTCACTTTCATCCAATACATACTCCACTATATTGGGCTCTCGGTTTCCTTCCTTCTTAAGCACTTGGATAAAGTTTTTGTTTAGACCTGAGACAGGAGCGAGGTGTTATGAAGCTTAATATTAATTAAAGAAGAGGTCTTCAGGCGGTGTCATTTCAGCGGGGAAGACGTGGCAGAGTTGTCCACCCCTGCCGGCGCCCCGGGGCACCAGACACCGCCGGCAGCTCCTGTGCCGCACACACACAGACTGGAGACACGGTGAAATGTCAGTAAATACTACTGTCTTTAGGCTACGATGCGGTTATAAAAACAGAGCATTTACCTGCTGTGAAATTGAATGGACGCTCAGAGATTAGTTGTCGCTTACACCATGTATCCTTTCCTCTGCTACATTAATTTTTATCCCAAACTCTTGTAAAGCAGCATATTATTTTACTGACATTAACAGCAGTGCATTATCTCCTCTCCATTCTCTGCTGAATTCGTCTTTCACTCTCCGGAAAGGTTAAAGGAACGCTGACACCAATATAATCATACATAGATTTTTTTTTTTTTATTAGAAATTTGTACGGTTATGTTCTTGCCTCCATGTACGTTTACTCGTAAAGTCAACTTTAAGGACAACAGTGTCGTGTTTTTGTGATTGTCTAAAGTTTGTCATCTGAACCCCTTTTATAATGTGAATCTACATATACATGTGTATACAATTAAGAATCAATAAATTATCAAACGATGATGCAAAACAAACCCAACACAAGAGAGCCTCGGTGAAGCGCAGTTAATCTAGTTGGGTAAAGTACAAATATGTACGCTGAGTTTGAACAAAAAAAATAATAATGTGAATCTGCCACACCTGCTGTGATTTTACCAGCCTATGGGTGCCCTCAATGCCCCCCCCCCCTCCTACCATCCGTGTGCGCATGTGTATGATGTCATACAGTGGGATGCGAAAGTTTGGGCAGCCTTGTTAATCATCATGATTTTCTTGTATACATCGTTGGTTGTCCTCAAGTAGTTAAGGAGACATCGTAAAGGGGGGGGAGGCGTGACAGAGGGAGGTGAAGGTTCAGCAATGATGACCCAGTTCTTCATGACAGAAACCTGCGGTTACGGCTGACGCTGCGGAGGATCCCAACTGCTGGCATCTGGCGTTGCTGGCCAAGGTGTTCCAGTTCAGAAGGTGCAGAAGTGTTCCATTCCGTAGTGGGTCCCAGCTCCTTGGCAGCATTAAGCACAGCTGGTCAAGATAATATGGCTGGCACAGAAGCGTCCGGCCATGGAGCCCTAACTTCCGGATTAGCGGCTGGCATCATGGAGAGGCTGATCCAAAGGTGTCCCTACTGTGGTGAAGCAGCAGCAGCAGCAGCTAATGTATTAATGGATGGATCCAGCAAGGCCACAGGAGTCCTGATCAGCGTGGTGTCTTCCGACCTCAATAGAGCCCTGACCTCCTGGGTAGCAGTGGTGGACTCCACATGGAAGCGGTTTGAGCACTTGGACAGCCTTTTCTCGTTTGGACAGGAGCATCATAACCACCACCACAATAATGCCACCATGGGAAGAAGAGGTGAATATAATACCTGCCCTCTTGCCTCTGTCTCTACTGTGTCCTGGCCTGATGATGTCATCACAATGCGATCAGCCTGGTACTCGGTGGACAAGTGGAGTAGTTGGATTAGGAGGACTGTGGAGAGGAGTACTGCAATCACTATCATGGTGAAGACATCACAGGAATGGGATGAGATGAATAAAATGAATACTTACCCTGCATTGCTTTCACAAGTGCCAGCATACACCGTGTGCTCACTGAAAGCTTCATAGCTCTATTTATGTCCTTCTGCCATAACCGAAGGACAAAGAGGAAGTAAAGCTACTGCTTTACCATCAACAACTGCTTACAGGACAGCTGAGCTGGAGTGGGCTTCTTCCAGCCAACCATCGTCCATAGCTCCCAACTGTCCCTCTGTCCCTCTTTCCTCCTCATCTGTCCCTCTTTCAGGACTTTGTCCCTCTTTCTATGTAAATATATATATTTCTCTACTAAAAAAATTGTTTGATTGACTCTAAACTTTATCCCCATCCTTTAAATTGATCTATTACTAATATTTAAATATTAATATGAAGGAAAATGAACCAGGATAGAAAGGGCCAGTGTGAAATCTTTAAGGTATGTGTGACTAGGGGTGTGGCAGTGGCATGGCTTAAAGTGACACTGAAGCGAAAAAAAATATATGATATAATGAATTGGTTGTGTACTATGAATAATTACTAGAAGATTAGCAGCAAAGAAAATGTTCTCATATTTTTATTTTCAGGTATATAGTGTTTTTTCTAACATTGCATCATTCTCTAATATGTGCAGATTACACAACACTCAGCATTCAAAATGATTCTTTCAGAGCAGTCTGTGAACTAATGACCTCTCCTCTGGCAGAGAAAAATAAAACAGTTCACTTACAGTTGAGATAATAAAAGTCAGAAGACAGCCCTCTCCACGACTTTGAAAGTCGTAGAGATGAATGGCTTTTTTTGCATAGAGATAACAAATGGAGAATAACTCTTCCTGTACTGGAAACAATTAGACTGATGTATCTGATCTTAATGTTTTATTTCTTAGCTGTGCTACACATACAAATCATAATATAATATTTTTTTTTTCACTTCAGTGTCTCTTTAAAGAGGCTCTGTAACAAAATGTTCAGCCTTATTTCTTCTATCCTATAAGCTCCTATACCTGTTCTAATGAGGTCTGGATTACTGCAGCCTTTTCTAGTTGCACCTTCTCTGTAATATATATATAATCTTCTTTACTTTGTCAAGCATTGTCGACCGAGGGAGGAATGTTCTGCTTCTACTGTGACAGGGAGAAGTTATGCATGCCCCTCCACGCCCCTCTCTGCTCTTCTGTGTGTTGTGTGTATGAGTCACAGGCAAGGTCTCTGCTCACAGCCAGCTTGTCTGCAAGGCTCACAGAGCTGTGACCTTGTAAACAGCTGTGAGTGCAGAAAGATCAGTTCAAAGCCCAGACAAGCAGCTAAGGCAACAAGTGGCAGTAACATTCCAGCAGTCAAGTCAGGCTTGAGACGAGCCACTGTAAACGGGCACCTGCTCTGATGATATATTTCCTGTTTGGCGGCCATCTTCATTGTTTACAAAAACAATTAATAAAACAGTGATTTTATCACCAAGTAAGCAGCGGGGAGCGCCGAAAATGTCACAGAGGGGGCTAGGAGAAGACAACAAACAGGCTGGTACTTTTATTTATGTAAGATTTTCACAGTACAGGTTCTCTTTAAGTGTCCCTCTTTCTCATCTCAAAAATTTGGGAGGTATGCGCAGTCCTTGAGGTCCCTTTGTGTGCTCCGGTCTTCTCAGTTGTTCCATTTTCACCCCGATTAAAGCTCCCATACCCAGCACTATGGCGCATGAAATGTCCTGGCCGGGCACCTCCTCGGTCGCTCTCATGGAGTTTTCGGTGAATACACAGTTACAAGTCTTTGCAAACTGTGCATGCACAGAATGCTCCCACTTAGCAAAGAGATGTGCAGCCAGAACAGTGCATACCAGGGGCGGACTGACAACTCATGGGGGCCCCGGGCAATAGGAGATTTTGGGGCCCCCATACCAGTATTTCCCACCTTTCACGTTATATTTTTACAGACTAAGATATAATAATTTACTGACAACAGTAAATATGTTATATTTTATACTGATAAAAACCCCTGCGCCGCGCGTAGCGCCAAAAAATGGGTGTGGTCACGCAACAGAATATGGGTGGGGCAAAATATACATGACCTTAGCAGTGGTGTAAAAGGTCTGCCGGGGAAGTTTGAACTCTGCCATTGTGTTTCCCCGCAAAATACATGTAATCTGACAGCATTTCACCGAAAATCCATGCAATATGGCAGAGGTTCCTCCAAAATACAGATAATATGGCAGTCGTTCCCCCAAAATAGACGTTATCTGGCAGCAGCGGTTCCCCCAAATACACAGAATCTGGAAGCAGCAGTTCCCCCATTATACACAATCTGGCAGTGGTTCCCCAAAAATACACTTAATCTGGCAGCAGCAGTTCCCCAAAAATAGTTAATCTGGCAGCAGTTCCCCCAAAATAGGTGCCCCCAGTATAGGTAACCAGGTCAAAAGGTATCCCCAGTAGAAGTAACCAGGTCTATAGGTTTTCCCAGTGCAGGTATCCAGGTCTATAGGTGTCCCCAGTATAAGTAGCCTAGTCTACAGGTGTCCCCAGAATAGATAACCAGGTCTATAGATGTCCCCATTTAAGAGAGCCAGGTCTATAGGTGTCCCCAGTATAGGTAGCCAGGTCTATAGGTGTCCCCAGTATAGGTAGCCAGGTCTATAGGTGTCTCCTGTATAGATAGCCAGGTCTATAGGTGTCTCCTGTATAGATAGCCAGGTCTTTAGGTGTCCCCAGTATATGTAGCCAGGTGTATAGGTGTCCACAGTATAGCCAGGTCTATAAGTGCCCCCAGTATATACAGCCAGGTCTATAGGTGCCCCCAGTATATGTAGCTAGGTCTATAAGTGCCACCAGTATATGTAGTCAGGTGTATAAGTGCCCCCAGTATATGCAGTCAGGTGTATAGGTCTCCCCAGTATATGCAGCCAGGTGTATAGGTCTCCCCAGTATATGCAGCCAGGCTTGTAGTGTCTCCAGGAAGGGAGACAGCCAGTGAAGGAGGGCGATTTGCAAAGCAGCGGAGAAGGGGGGGAAGTTCCCCCCCTTTCTCTCACCTTGGGGCCCCCCTTCCTGGCTCTCCCCTCCAGAATCGGTAAAGTGTCGGCGCAGCGGGTAGCGGCTGACAGCGGGCGGAGACTTACCGCTGTTCAGCCACCGGAGGGAGCACTGATCTGTGTGCCACTAGTCTGGGCTTGAGAAGCCCAGACTAGTGGCACACAGATCAGCGCTCCCTCCGGTGGCTGAACAACGGTAAATCTCCGCCCGCTGTCAGCCGCTGCGCCGACACTTTACCGATTCTGGAGGAGAGAGCCAGGAAGGGGGCCCCAAGGTGAGAGAAGGGGGGGGGGGGAATTCCCCCCTTCTCCGCTGCTACGCAAATTGCCCTCCTTCATTGGCTGTCTCCCCTCGTGCTCAGGGCTCTCTGGCGGGCGGCGGGCCCCCACTGACCACGGGCCCTCGGTCCGTGCCCGAGTGCCCTAATGGTCAGTCCGCCCCTGGTGTATACACTGTACTGTACTGCGCAACCCAGGCTTGGATTAACCAAACAGAAGCCATGAATTTACAAACCCCCACCAAACTCTACCGCAAGTGTGCTGACTGTCCTCCCTTACTTCCCTTGATAATCATAGGTAGCTATGTACAGGTGCCCCCTGGTATTAGGTAGCCAGAAGTACCCTCAATATTAAGTAGCTAGAGGTGCTCCCAAGTATTAAGTAGCTAGAGGTACCCTCTGTATTAGGTAGCTAGAGAAACATCAGTATTAAGTAGCTAAAAGGGGCCCCTGACTGAAGGGGGATCTTGTCAATGGAACAAGGAAGGAGAGTGGCGCTCAGGAGGGGAGTGAACTGCCTTTCCTTTATCAGGCACCTGTAGGCACGAGCCTACAGTGCCTTATGGTAATTTCCGGCCATGGCGCAACCCAGTAGGTTCGCTGACTTTAATTGGGGTGACAACGGAAAAAACGTAGGGGACCAAAAGGACACAGAGGGACCTCAAAGTCTACAGAAGAGCTGGAGAAAAACCCAGGTAAATAAAAGTCCCCTGGCTCAGGTTTCCTTCAAACAAGGCTGCGAATAGTTCAGAGCGCCACCTATGGTTTGGAAATGGTATATAGCAAATATCCATAGGTAACATGTCCAATTTACCTCATTTTAAACACATAAAATATATTTTTGGAGCATTAATGATAATAAATACAAAAATGCCATACATTCTCTCTTTGAAAACTTACAAAATGTCCACGTGCGGCCGAAGTGCGCCTTTCTACCCATCCAACTTTTGAAAGCCAAAAAAAAATGCATTCACAAATCTTACCATTTATTAAAGAACACGAATGATATAAAACGTATATTGTAGCCCTCACCTCCCACTGCCATAGAAAGAGCAGAGGATGAAAGCAGATGTAAAACACAAAGTAGGGGAGCGCGGGTGAGGCGCTGAGAGGAAAGAAGAAGAGGAAGACGGCCTTTTTTGTAAAAGGGAGCACATTGAAGCTGGCGGGAAGGCTGCCTTACCTGCAGAGGTCTCTCTCATTATCGTTTCAAGCGCGGGGCCATTGCCAGAAGCATTGTAGAAAGATCATGTCTATTTTATAAATGGAGATGTGGGGTTTTTTGTCCTCTTTTTTTATGATGAAAAAGAATGTACAAAGAACGTGTTAGGAAAGTCATATAAACTGTTTGCTTTCCAGTCCCCCGCCGAGGTCTATCCGCGGCAAAACCAAAGAGAGTCAGCACTGCACGGGGTATTCCGAAATGCTTCCATATCACTCCTGAGGGGCAGCTGCGGCTTAAGGACCAACTCCAGCTATAGGGGATAGCCCAAAACTAATTACTGGGGACAGTCAGAGAGGAGGGAAAAATGATAAAGGATGGGGCACTAATTACAGGAGAGGGTGCGCAAAGAGGCCATAATTACAGGAGATGGTGCACAAAGAATGTAATCATTACAGGAGAGGGTGCGCAGAGGAGGCAGTCATTACAGGAGGGGGAGCACAGAGGAGGCAGTAATTACAGGAGAGGGTGTGCAGAGGAGGCAGTAATTACAGGAGAGGGTGCGCAGAGGAGGCAGTCATTACAGGAGAGGGAGCACAGAGGAGGCAGTAATTACAGGAGAGGGAGCACAAATGAGGCAGTCATTACAGGAGAGGGTGCGCAGAGGAGGCAGTCATTACAGGAGAGGGTGCGCAGAGGAGGCAGTCATTACAGGAGAGGGAGCACAGAGGAGGCAGTAATTACAGGAGAGGGTGCGCAGAGGAGGCAGTCATTACAGGAGAGGGTGCGCAGAGGAGGCAGTCATTACAGGAGAGGGAGCACAAATGAGGCAGTCATTACAGGAGAGGGTGCGCAGAGGAGGCAGTCATTACAGGAGAGGGTGCGCAGAGGAGGCAGTCATTACAGGAGAGGGAGCACAGAGGAGGCAGTAATTACAGGATAAGGTGCCCAAAGAATGCAGTCATTACAGGAGGGGGTGCAGAAGAGGCAGTAATTACAGGAAAGGGGTGCACAGAGGAGGCAGTAATTACAGGAGATGGTGCATAAAGAATGCAGTCATTGCAGGAGAGGGTGCGCAGAGGAGGCAGTAATTACAGGAGAGGGTGCGCAAAGAATGTAGTCATTACAGGAGAGGGTGCGCAGAGGAGGCAGTCATTACAGGATAAGGTGCCCAAAGAATGCAGTCATTACAGGAGGGTGTGCACAGAGGAGGCAGTAATTACAGGAGAGGGTGCGCAAAGAATGCAGTCATTACAGGAGGGAGTGCAGAGGAGGCAGTAATTACAGGAGAGGGAATGCAGTCATTACAGGAGAGGGTGCGCAGAGGAGGCAGTCATTACAGGAGATGGTGTACAAAGAATACAGTCATTACAGGAGAGGGTGTGCAGAGGAGGCAGTAATTACAGGAAAGGGGTGCGCAGAGGAGGCAGTAATTACAGGAGATGGTGCACAAAGAATGCAGTCATTACAGGAGAGGGTGCGCAGAGGAGGCAGTAATTACAGGAGAGGGTGCGCAGAGGAGGCAGTCATTACAGGAGATGGTGCGCAAAGAATGCAGTCATTACAGGAGAGGGAGCACAGAGGAGGCAGTCATTACAGGAGAGGGTGCGCAGAGGAGGCAGTCATTACAGGAGAAGGTGCGCAGAGGAGGCAGTAATTACAGGAGAGGGTGCCCAGAGGAGGCAGTAATTACAGGAGAAGATGCGCAGAGGAGGCAGTAATTACAAGAGAGGGTGCGCAGAGGAGGCAGTAATTACAGGAGAGGGTGTGCAGAGGAGGCAGTAATTACAGGAGAGGGTGTGCAGAGGAGGCAGTAATTACAGGAGAGGGTGTGCAGAGGAAGCAGTCAATACAGGAGACGGTGCGCAGAGGAGGCAGTAATTACAGGAGAGGGAGCACAGAGGAGGCAGTCATTACAGGAGAGGGTGTGCAGAGGAGGCAGTCATTACAGGAGAGGGTGTGCAGAGGAGGCAGTAATTACAGAAGAAAGTGAGCAGAGGAGGCAGTCATTACAGGAGAGGGAGGACAGAGGAGGCAGTCATTACAGGAGAGGGTGTGCAGAGGAGGCAGTCATTACAGGAGAGGGTGTGCAGAGGAGGCAGTCATTACAGGAGAGGGAGGACAGAGGAGGCAGTTATTACAGGAGAGGGTGCGCAGAGGAAGCAGTCATTACAGGAGAGAGTGAGCAGAGGAGTCAGTCATTACAGGAGTGTGCGCAGAGGAAGCAGTCATTACAGGAGAGGGTGCGCAGAGGAGGCAGTCATTACAGGAGAGGGAGGACAGAGGATGCAGTCATTACAGGAGAGGGTGCACAGATGAGGCAGTCATTACAGGAGAGGGTGCGCAGAGGAGGCAGTCATTACAGGAGAGGGTGCGCAGAGGAGGCAGTCATTACAGGAGAGGGTGCGCAGAGGAGGCAGTCATTACAGGAGAGGGTGTGCAGAGGAGGCAGTCATTACAGGAGAGGGTGCGCAGAGAAGGCAATCATTACAGGAGAGAGTGAGCAGAGGAGGCAGTAATTACAGGAGAAAGTGAGCAGAGGAGGCGGTCATTACAGGAGAGGGTGAGCAGAGGAGGCAGTCATTACAGGAGAGGGTGCGCAGAGGAGGCAGTCATAACAGGAGAGGGTGCGCAGAGGAGGCAGTCATTACAGGAGAGGGTGCGCAGAGGAGGCAGTCATTACAGGAGAGGGTTCGCAGAGGAGGCAGTCATTACAGGAGAGGGTGCGCAGAGGAGGCAGTCATTACAGGAGAGGGTGCGCAGAGGAGGCAGTCATTACAGGAGAGGGTGCGCAGAGGAGGCAGTCATTACAGGAGAGGGTACACAGAGAAGGCAGTCGTTACAGGAGAGGGTGCACAGAGAAGGCAGTAGTTACAGGAGAGGGTGCGCAGAGGAGGCAGTAGTTACAGGAGAGGGTGCGCAGAGGAGGCAGTCATTACAGGAGAGGATGCGCAGAGGAGGCAGTCACTACAGGAGAGGGTGCGCAGAGAAGGCAGTCATTACAGGAGAGGGTGCGCAGAGGAGGCAGTCATTACAGGAGAGGGTGCGCAGAGGAGGCAGTCATTACAGGAGAGGGTGCGCAGAGGAGGCAGTCATTACAGGAGAGGGTGCACAGAGGAGGCAGTCATTACAGGAGAGGGTTCACAGAGGAGGCAGTCATTACAGGAGAGGGTGCACAGAGGTGGCACTCATTACAGGAGAGGGTGCGCAGAGGAGGCAGTAATTACAGGAGAGGGTGCGCAAATGAGACAGTCATTACAGGAGAGGGTGCGCAGAGGAGGCAGTCATTACAGGAGAGGGTGCACAGAGAAGGCAGTCATTACAGGAGAGGGTGTGCAGAGGAGGCAGTAATCACAGGAGAGGGTGCGCAAATGAGACAGTCATTACAGGAGAGGGTGCGCAGAGGAGGCAGTCATTACAGGAGAGGGTGCACAGAGGAGGCAGTCATTACAGGAGAGGGTGCACAGAGGAGGCAGTCATTACAGGAGAGGGTGCACAGAGGAGGCAGTCATTACAGGAGAGGGTGCACAGAGGAGGCAGTCATTACAGGAGAGGGTGCGCAGAGGAGGCAGTCGTTACAGGAGAGGGTGCGCAGAGGAGGCAGTCATTACAGGAGAGGGTGCACAGAGGTGGCAGTCATTACAGGAGAGGGTGCGCAGAGGAGGCAGTCATTACAGGAGAGGGTGCGCAGAGGATGCAGTCATTACAGGAGAGGGTGCGCAGAGGAGGCAGTCATTACAGGAGAGGGTGCGCAGAGGATGCAGTCATTACAGGAGAGGGTGCACAGAGGAGGCAGTCATTACAGGAGAGGGTGCGCAGAGGAGGCAGTCATTACAGGAGAGGGTGCGCAGAGGAGGCAGTCATTACAGGAGAGGGTACACAGAGAAGGCAGTCGTTACAGGAGAGGGTGCACAGAGAAGGCAGTAGTTACAGGAGAGGGTGCGCAGAGGAGGCAGTAGTTACAGGAGAGGGTGCGCAGAGGAGGCAGTCATTACAGGAGAGGATGCGCAGAGGAGGCAGTCACTACAGGAGAGGGTGCGCAGAGAAGGCAGTCATTACAGGAGAGGGTGCACAGAGAAGGCAGTCATTACAGGAGAGGGTGCGCAGAGGAGGCAGTCATTACAGGAGAGGGTGCGCAGAGGAGGCAGTCATTACAGGAGAGGGTGCGCAGAGGAGGCAGTCATTACAGGAGAGGGTGCACAGAGGAGGCAGTCATTACAGGAGAGGGTTCACAGAGGAGGCAGTCATTACAGGAGAGGGTGCACAGAGGTGGCACTCATTACAGGAGAGGGTGCGCAGAGGAGGCAGTAATTACAGGAGAGGGTGCGCAAATGAGACAGTCATTACAGGAGAGGGTGCGCAGAGGAGGCAGTCATTACAGGAGAGGGTGCACAGAGAAGGCAGTCATTACAGGAGATGGTGTGCAGAGGAGGCAGTAATCACAGGAGAGGGTGCGCAAATGAGACAGTCATTACAGGAGAGGGTGCGCAGAGGAGGCAGTCATTACAGGAGAGGGTGCACAGAGGAGGCAGTCATTACAGGAGAGGGTGCACAGAGGAGGCAGTCATTACAGGAGAGGGTGCACAGAGGAGGCAGTCATTACAGGAGAGGGTGCACAGAGGAGGCAGTCATTACAGGAGAGTAATCACCCAGTGAAGCAGGCACACCTTCCGTCACTTGGGGTGCTTGGTGAGGCGGTATAGGCAATACCGGACTCGTAGATCAATTCAAGGAATCTCACCAGCACACCACGGTTCAAAGCACACCCTTTATTGTGCTAGTATCCACAAAAGATCCAACAATTGTTTCGGGAGCCACGCAGGGTCCCCCTTTCTCAAGGCATATGGTTACACAACACATCCATGTCAATTCCTCTTTATACACTCCTACTCCCCAATACCCCACCCGAAAGCTGTGATCTCACATATGACACCATGGTTATTAACATAAATAAACACAATCTTCATTTCCCCACTGTGGGTAATCTATGGGCTGTTCATGCAAAATACATATTTCAGGGCATTCCCCCTTTACATTCGTTTACTGTACCTATCATCATCAGGTGCACCAAGATCGCTGCTGGCATACTACTGTCCTAATTGCATGCATTCAAATTTCCAATGCCTTCCCCCTCTGTCCGTTACCTGCTCATCACCGTCTTACTTCCGCAGATCGCTCGCCGCTGATGCCGCCTGGGGGCGTGGCCTACGTGTATCCAATCACTCAGCCCAGTGTCACCAAGCCAATCCGTGGCGACGCGCAGACGGCTTGCGTGACGCTAGCGTAACGTGTCTTGTCTACACCAGCCGCATGCGCAATGAAACAGTGACCAGAGCGGGCGTGTCAGTGGTCCCCGACCCCGCCCCTTCTGACCGTGCCCTCATTCAGGGAGACCGGGGCGGGCGCATCGTAGACACTGTCCCGCCCCCATCTCTCCCAGTGCACACTCTGGATGCCAAATAGCGATCACTCGCGCAGGGTGACCGAGGCAGGCGCGTCACTCGGCGCAGCTCCGCCTCCATCCCTCCCAGCGCGCTCGCCATGGCAACCAATACACATTGTACTTATGTCTAATCGCAACTGTCCACAGGACTAGTTGTGTAAATGGCAAACTACCAATTACATTATACCTATGTAAAATCACAACTGTCCACAGGACTAGTTGTGTCAATCTGAATGGATGCACGGCTGTTGGTCACATTAACCTCAGGGCTGTGCTAGGAGGAAAAAATAATCCCCCATCTAATCTATATAGAACATTCCAGATAGGGAAGGCTTAGAGCTGAATACATACGTTATTCAAATTCAATCACTCACCACCTGCAATCTCGGGGCACCCCACGACGAGAGGTGCCACCCTCACATATGGGAGTATCTGACAGACTGATCATCCTGGGAGGTGGCCAGAGCAGATCTGAAAAAGTAAACAGACAGAATTCCCATATTACTCTATGCGCAACACAACCATGGTGATACAGTGTAATTAAAATCAAGAATTAAAAACACAAGTTCATCCTGAAAAAATGTTAATGTTCATTACATCAAACTTCACATCATCTTTCCCCTAAGAAGCATGTTAAGGGGTTGTTCTTATTCAGACCCCCTGGTGCAACTGTCCCCATCTCAAAGATCCAAAAGGCCTCTCGCTGCAGTAGTTTTCTTTCCCAGTCTCCTCCCCGTTTGGGCTTATTCACTTGCTCAATCACTGCCCCTCTAATCTGATGTGCTCTGTGGTTGTTTTCCACACAATGTATGGCCAC
Source organism: Hyperolius riggenbachi (assembly GCF_040937935.1). Classification (NCBI taxonomy): domain Eukaryota; kingdom Metazoa; phylum Chordata; class Amphibia; order Anura; family Hyperoliidae; genus Hyperolius; species Hyperolius riggenbachi. The sequence goes on from NC_090650.1 coordinate 10,166,340, forward strand.
CGGCTTGGTGTAATCTAATTTCTCGCCCTTTTCTTTAGCTACCCATGCCACCCTGATATCACTTCGGTGATGTTGGAAGCGTTTTTTGAAAGGATTTGTGGTCTGTCCTATATATGCTAAGCCACAGGGGCATTTTAACATATACACACAGTGGTCCGTATTGCAATTAAAGTACCCATTCATTTTGTATTTTTTGCCGCTATTGGGGTTCACAAATTCTGGGCCCGCTATGATGGAATCACACACGTTACAGTTGTGGCATCTGTAACAACCTTTTTTGTTAGAAAATACAAATTCTTTTTTATATTTGGATTGGGGGTCTGCCTGCACCAGAAGATTCCTAAGATTAGCACTGGACCTATACGCAAACATCGGTCTTTCCTTTATTTCCGGAGTCAGTGTCCGATCTGCTTGGAGAATGTCCAAGTTTTTGATGGTTGCTTTCTTAACCAAACCAACATTTTCATTGTGTGTTTGTACAAAAGGTATCCCTTTCTTAGGGTTGGCATTCTTTGTACTCCTGCCCTCCGCTATTTCAAGTGCCCTTTTCTTCGCTCTCTCTAACACCTCAATGGGGTATCCTCTTTCCAGAAACCTCATTTCCATCTCGGCCATATTCGTTCTACACATCTCACTGTCTTTACATATCCTCAATACTCTAAGAAATTGGGATATTGGGAGGCCCTCCCTCAAGTGTTTGGGATGTGCACTCTGGAAGTGTAGTAAGGTGTTCCTATCTGTCGGTTTGCGGTACAAGGTGGTAGTTAGGGCCCCTTCATCATTAATCACCATCACGTCCAGGAAGGGTATCTGAATCACTGATGCCTCGGGGTTAAACACAATTCCTTCAAATATACCATTTAGGAAGTTCACAAACTCATAAAGTTCTTGTTCAGTGCCATTCCAAAGGACAAAAATATCGTCTATAAATCTGGCCCACCACATTACATGGAGACAATATGGCACAGAAGTATAGACGAACTTCTCCTCTAACCATCCCATAAAAAGATTTGCGAAGGCCGGTGCGGCCGAGCTTCCCATGGCTGTGCCCCTGTGTTGTCTATACCACTGAGTCTCAAATCTAAAATAGTTTGATGTCAATATGAGCTCTAGACTTTCAACAATAAACTCTGTTGGGATCTTTGGGTGCTGTGACTTGTTGAGGAAGTAACGTACTGCTTCCAATCCAGCCATGTTTGGAATGGATGTATATAGAGCCCCTATGTCCATTGTGCACAATAGGGTGTTCATTTTTACTTCCCTTACCTTCCCCAATTTTGTTAAGAAATCGTTCGTGTCCTTTAAGTAGGCCGGCAGACTTCTCACCATGGGCTGTAAGACAAAATCTATAAATTGTGCCAAAGGTTGTGTTACCGATTCTGTTCCTGATACAATCGGTCTGAATTTCAAAGGGTTTACCCCCTTGTGGACTTTGGGAAGTCCATATATTACTGGTCTCTGTGGAAAAGCAATGTGCATATAGTCATATTCATTCTCTGTTACCCAGCCGTTATTTAGGCCCAACCTTAACAGTTCCTCCAGTTTCTGTCTAATCTCATTGGTAGGATCGCTGCCCAAACGTGTGTAGGTGCTGTTGTCACTCAACATGGTGACCATGCCCTCTCTATACTTATCATAATCCATGATCACAATCGCTCCCCCCTTGTCTGCTGGTTTTATAATTATGGTGTCATCATCCCTCAGGCGTTTAATCGCATCCTTTTCTGCTCTAGTCAGATTAGGGTGCGACCTCCTGTTCTCTCCGCCTCTTTTAGTGTCAAATTTAACCATATTGCTGAAACTTTCTATACTCGGGTACTCCCCGGGTGGTATAAATTTGCTCTTCAACTTGAAAGGACTCACCTCTTCCGCATCGCTCAATGGCCTGGGTGGTTGCTTGGAGAAGAATTGTTTGATTTTTAATGTACGTTCAAATTTGAACATGTCAACTTCCAACTGAAAGTCACTTTTGGGACTGCTCGGGCAGAACGATAATCCTTTGGATAGTAGATTCATTTCAGCTGGATCTAGGTCTCTTTGTGATAGATTAATTACCGGGCACGATTGGTCACCTTCCTTGTTTCCATTTGATGTTTCTTTGTTGTTGATTTTCCGCTTGCTCCTCCGGGGTCGTCTGCTTCTCCGGCCTGTTGAAAAGAATTCGAGGATCCTACTCCGGCTTCGCTGTCTGAGCTCGGGTTTTCTGTAAGGACATCGCTTTCTAAGTTGGTGGGTATGTCCTTTGGTCTTGGTTTTTGTTTCGGTTTGTATGGTTTGTACGGTTTCTGCGGTTGTGGCCTCTGCGGTTGTGGCCATCGTCTGTACGGGAAGGGTCGCCCACTGGGATGTTGATTTCCGTGTACCCATGGATACACCCGGCCTTCCTTGTAATCAAGACAAACCAATTTATATTTATCACGCTTCTTTTGCTGAATAAACCTTTTGTACTCCTCAATGTCCTTATCCAAGGCTGATAGATCTTTTTTGAAGTTCTCACTTCTCTCTGATACAACTTCTATCTTGGTCTGTATCACAATGATGTCACTCTCCACATCTGATAGTAAAACCCTTATCTCTTCAATGATCATCAGCATGTATGTAAGGGAGTTCTTAGTAGATAGGGCACACCACCGTTCACAGAATTCAGTTTTGTTCCTGCTGATGGTGGGTTGCAACGGTATGCGGAATCCTTTCGGAATTTTCTTTTCTCTGTAATATTCTGATAATGTTTCCCCATGTAGTTCAAGATCCACCTTCCTCTTCCTTAGTCTTTTATATTCCTTGATTAGGTCTTTATCGTTATCGTTACCAAATCCACCTCCAGGCCTCCTTGGGAATAAGATATCATTGATGTCATCCGATGAATATTCACATATCTGATCCTCCTCCTCCATCTAGGGCTGAACCGCCCGTCAGGGTGTCTTGTGTATTCTCTATTCGTCTGGCTCAATCGCAGCCAGACAACTGATTAGATTGCACTGCCAATACGGACCCAATCACAGTCCGTGTCGATCCGTGAAGAATCCTCTTTCGTGTCGGACTATTGTTGGTTTCGGACAATTCCTTTTAGGAGGGTGCTCTAACTCCAGTGCCTTAAGTCCAGTAATCACCCAGTGAAGCAGGCACACCTTCCGTCACTTGGGGTGCTTGGTGAGGCGGTATAGGCAATACCGGACTCGTAGATCAATTCAAGGAATCTCACCAGCACACCACGGTTCAAAGCACACCCTTTATTGTGCTAGTATCCACAAAAGATCCAACAACACAGGGGCACAGCCATGGGAAGCTCGGCCGCACCGGCCTTCGCAAATCTTTTTATGGGATGGTTAGAGGAGAAGTTCGTCTATACTTCTGTGCCATATTGTCTCCATGTAATGTGGTGGGCCAGATTTATAGACGATATTTTTGTCCTTTGGAATGGCACTGAACAAGAACTTTATGAGTTTGTGAACTTCCTAAATGGTATATTTGAAGGAATTGTGTTTAACCCCGAGGCATCAGTGATTCAGATACCCTTCCTGGACGTGATGGTGATTAATGATGAAGGGGCCCTAACTACCACCTTGTACCGCAAACCGACAGATAGGAACACCTTACTACACTTCCAGAGTGCACATCCCAAACACTTGAGGGAGGGCCTCCCAATATCCCAATTTCTTAGAGTATTGAGGATATGTAAAGACAGTGAGATGTGTAGAACGAATATGGCCGAGATGGAAATGAGGTTTCTGGAAAGAGGATACCCCATTGAGGTGTTAGAGAGAGCGAAGAAAAGGGCACTTGAAATAGCGGAGGGCAGGAGTACAAAGAATGCCAACCCTAAGAAAGGGATACCTTTTGTACAAACACACAATGAAAATGTTGGTTTGGTTAAGAAAGCAACCATCAAAAACTTGGACATTCTCCAAGCAGATCGGACACTGACTCCGGAAATAAAGGAAAGACCGATGTTTGCGTATAGGTCCAGTGCTAATCTTAGGAATCTTCTGGTGCAGGCAGACCCCCAATCCAAATATAAAAAAGAATTTGTATTTTCTAACAAAAAAGGTTGTTACAGATGCCACAACTGTAACGTGTGTGATTCCATCATAGCGGGCCCAGAATTTGTGAACCCCAATAGCGGCAAAAAATACAAAATGAATGGGTACTTTAATTGCAATACGGACCACTGTGTGTATATGTTAAAATGCCCCTGTGGCTTAGCATATATAGGACAGACCACAAATCCTTTCAAAAAACGCTTCCAACATCACCGAAGTGATATCAGGGTGGCATGGGTAGCTAAAGAAAAGGGCGAGAAATTAGATTACACCAAGCCGGTGGCCATACATTGTGTGGAAAACAACCACAGAGCACATCAGATTAGAGGGGTAGTGATTGAGCAAGTGAATAAGCCCAAACGGGGAGGAGACTGGGAAAGAAAACTACTGCAGCGAGAGGCCTTTTGGATCTTTGAGATGGGGACAGTTGCACCAGGGGGTCTGAATAAGAACAACCCCTTAACATGCTTCTTAGGGGAAAGATGATGTGAAGTTTGATGTAATGAACATTAACATTTTTTCAGGATGAACTTGTGTTTTTAATTCTTGATTTTAATTACACTGTATCACCATGGTTGTGTTGCGCATAGAGTAATATGGGAATTCTGTCTGTTTACTTTTTCAGATCTGCTCTGGCCACCTTCCCAGGATGATCAGTCTGTCAGATACTCCCATATGTGAGGGTGGCACCTCTCGTCGTGGGGTGCCCCGAGATTGCAGGTGGTGAGTGATTGAATTTGAATAACGTATGTATTCAGCTCTAAGCCTTCCCTATCTGGAATGTTCTATATAGATTAGATGGGGGATTATTTTTTCCTCCTAGCACAGCCCTGAGGTTAATGTGACCAACAGCCGTGCATCCATTCAGATTGACACAACTAGTCCTGTGGACAGTTGTGATTTTACATAGGTATAATGTAATTGGTAGTTTGCCATTTACACAACTAGTCCTGTGGACAGTTGCGATTAGACATAAGTACAATGTGTATTGGTTGCCATGGCGAGCGCGCTGGGAGGGATGGAGGCGGAGCTGCGCCGAGTGACGCGCCTGCCTCGGTCACCCTGCGCGAGTGATCGCTATTTGGCATCCAGAGTGTGCACTGGGAGAGATGGGGGCGGGACAGTGTCTACGATGCGCCCGCCCCGGTCTCCCTGAATGAGGGCACGGTCAGAAGGGGCGGGGTCGGGGACCACTGACACGCCCGCTCTGGTCACTGTTTCATTGCGCATGCGGCTGGTGTAGACAAGACACGTTACGCTAGCGTCACGCAAGCCGTCTGCGCGTCGCCACGGATTGGCTTGGTGACACTGGGCTGAGTGATTGGATACACGTAGGCCACGCCCCCAGGCGGCATCAGCGGCGAGCGATCTGCGGAAGTAAGACGGTGATGAGCAGGTAACGGACAGAGGGGGAAGGCATTGGAAATTTGAATGCATGCAATTAGGACAGTAGTATGCCAGCAGCGATCTTGGTGCACCTGATGATGATAGGTACAGTAAACGAATGTAAAGGGGGAATGCCCTGAAATATGTATTTTGCATGAACAGCCCATAGATTACCCACAGTGGGGAAATGAAGATTGTGTTTATTTATGTTAATAACCATGGTGTCATATGTGAGATCACAGCTTTCGGGTGGGGTATTGGGGAGTAGGAGTGTATAAAGAGGAATTGACATGGATGTGTTGTGTAACCATATGCCTTGAGAAAGGGGGACCCTGCGTGGCTCCCGAAACAATTGTTGGATCTTTTGTGGATACTAGCACAATAAAGGGTGTGCTTTGAACCGTGGTGTGCTGGTGAGATTCCTTGAATTCATTACAGGAGAGGGTGCGCAGAGGAGGCAGTCGTTACAGGAGAGGGTGCGCAGAGGAGGCAGTCATTACAGGAGAGGGTGCACAGAGGTGGCAGTCATTACAGGAGAGGGTGCGCAGAGGAGGCAGTCATTACAGGAGAGGGTGCGCAGAGGATGCAGTCATTACAGGAGAGGGTGCGCAGAGGAGGCAGTCATTACAGGAGAGGGTGCGCAGAGGATGCAGTCATTACAGGAGAGGGTGCACAGAGGAGGCAGTCATTACAGGAGAGGGTGCGCAGAGGAGGCAGTCATTACAGGAGAGGGTGCGCAGAGGAGGCAGTCATTACAGGAGAGGGTGCACAGAGAAGGCAGTCATTACAGGAGAGGTTGCGCAGAGGAGGCAGTCATTACAGGAGAGGGTGCGCAGAGGAGGCAGTCATTACAGGAGAGGGTGCGCAGAGGAGGCAGTCATTACAGGAGAGGGTGCACAGAGGTGGCAGTCACTACAGGAGAGGGTGCGCAGAGGAGGCAGTCATTACAGGAGAGGGTGCGCAAAGGAGGCAGTCATTACAAAAGAGGGTGTGCAGAGGAGGCAGTAATTACAGGAGAGGGTGCGCAAATGATACAGTCATTACAGGAGAGGGTGCGCAGAGGAGGCAGTCATTACAGGAGAGGGTGCACAGAGGAGGCAGTCATTACAGGAGAGGGTGCACAGAGGAGGCAGTCATTACAGGAGAGGTTGCACAGAGGAGGCAGTCATTACAGGAGAGGGTGCGCAGAGGAGGCAGTCATTACAGGAGAGGGTGCACAGAGAAGGCAGTCATTACAGGAGAGGGAGCACAGAGAAGGCAGTCATTACAGGAGAGGGAGCACAAAGAATGTAGTCATTACAAGAGAGGGTGCGCAGAGGAGGCAGTCATTACAGGAGAGGGTGTGCAGTGGAGGCAGTCATTACAGGAGAGGGTGCGCAGAGGAGGCAGTCATTACAGGAGAAGGTGCCCAGAGGAGACAGTAGTTATAGGAGAGGCTGAGCAGAGGAAGCAGTCATTACAGGAGAGGGTGCGCAGAGGAGGCAGTCATTACAGGAGAGGGTGCGCAGAGGAGGCAGTCATTACAGGAGAGGGAGCGCAGAGGAGGCAGTCATTACAGGAGAGGGTGCCCAGAGGAGGCAGTCATTACAGGAGAGGGAGCGCAGAGGAGGCAGTTATTACAGGAGAGGGAGCGCAGAGGAGGCAGTAATTACAGCAGAGGGTGTGCAGAGGAGGCAGTCATTACAGGAGAGGGAGCACAGAGGAGGCAGTAATTACAGGAGTGGGTGCGCAGAGGAGGCAGTCATTACAGGAGAGGGTGCCCAGAGTAGGCAGTCATTACAGGAGAGGGTGTGCAGAGGAGGCAGTAATTACAGGAGAGGGTGCGCAGAGGAGGCAGTAATTACAGGAGAGGCTGAGCAGAGGAAGCAGTCATTACAGGAGAGGGTGCCCAGAGGAGGCAGTCATTACAGGAGAGGGTGCCCAGAGGAGGCAGTCATTACAGGAGAGGGTGCCCAGAGGAGGCAGTCATTACAGGAGAGGGTGTGCAGAGGAGGCAATAATTACAGGAGAGGGTGCGCAGAGAAGGCAGTAATTACAGGAGAGACTGAGCAGAGGAGGCAGTCATTACAGGAGAGACTGAGCAGAGGAGGCAGTCATTACAGGAGAGGGTGCGCAGAGGAGGCAGTCATTACAGGAGAGGGTGCGCAGAGGAGGCAGCCATTACAGGAGAGGGTGCGCAGAGGAGGCAGCAATTACAGGAGAGGGTGCGCAGAGGAGGCAGTAATTACAGGAGAGGGTGCGCAGAGGAGGCAGTAATTACAGGAGAGGGTGCGCAGAGGAGGCAGTAATTACAGGAGAGGGTGCAGAGTAGGCAGTCATTACAGAAAAGGGTGCGCAGAGGAGGCAGTAATTACAAGAGAGGGTGCGCAGAGGAGGCAGTAATTACAGGAGAGGATGTGCAGAGGAGGCAGTAATTACAAGAGAGGGTGCGCAGAGAAGGGAGTAATTACAGGAGAGGGTGCGCAAAGGAGGCAGCCATTACAGGAGAGGGTGCGCAGAGGAGGCAGCCATTACAGGAGAGGGTGCGCAGAGGAGGCAGTCATTACAGGAAAGGGAGGACAGAGGAGGCAGTAATTACAAGAGAGGGTGCGCAGAGAAGGCAGTAATTACAGGAGAGGCTGAGCAGAGGAGGCAGTCATTACAGGAGAGGGTGCGCAGAGGAGGCAGTCATTACATGAGAGGGAGCGCAGAGGAGGCAGTAATTACAGGAGAGGGTGCGCAGAGGAGGCAGTAATTACAGGAGTGGCTGAGCAGAGGAGGCAGTCATTACAGGAGAGGGTGCGAAGATGAGGCAGTCATTACAGGAGAGGGTGCACAGAGGAGGCAGTAATTACAGGAGAGGCTGAGCAGAGGAAGCAGTCATTACAGGAGAGAGTGCGCAGAGAAGGCAGTAATTACAGGAGAGGGTGCGCAGAGGAGGCAATCAGTACAGGAGAGGGTGCGCAGAGGAGGCAGTAGTTACAGGAGAGGGAGCACAAAGAATGTAGTCATTACAGGAGAGGGTGCGCAGAGGAGGCAGTAATTACAGGAGAGGCTGAGCATAGGAGGCAGTCATTACAGGAGAGGGTGCGCAGAGGAGGCAGTAATTACAGGAGAGGATGTGCAGAGGAGGCAGTAATTACAAGAGAAGGTGCGCAGAGAAGGCAGTAATTACAGGAGAGGGTGCGCAAAGGAGGCAGCCATTACAGGAGAGGGTGCGCAGAGGAGGCAGCCATTACAGGAGAGGGTGCGCAGAGGAGGCAGTCATTACAGGAGAGAGTGCGCAGAGGAGGCAGTAATTACAAGAGAGGGTGCGCAGAGAAGGCAGTAATTACAGGAGAGGCTGAGCAGAGGAGGCAGTCATTACAGGAGAGGGTGCGCAGAGGAGGCAGTCATTACATGAGAGGGTGAGCAGAGGAGGCAGTAATTACAGGAGAGGCTGAGCAGAGGAGGCAGTCATTACAGGAGAGGGTGCGCAGATGAGGCAGTCATTACAGGAGAGGGTGCACAGAGGAGGCAGTAATTACAGGAGAGGCTGAGCAGAGGAAGCAGTCATTACAGGAGAGAGTGCGCAGAGAAGGCAGTAATTACAGGAGAGGGTGCGCAGAGGAGGCAATCAGTACAGGAGAGGGTGCGCAGAGGAGGCAGTAGTTACAGGAGAGGAAGCACAAAGAATGTAGTCATTACAGGAGAGGGTGCGCAGAGGAGGCAGTAATTACAGGAGAGGCTGAGCAGAGGAGGCAGTCATTACAGGAGAGGGTGCGCAGAGGAGGCAGTAATTACAAGAGAGGGTGCGCAGAGGAGGCAGTAATTACAGGAGAGGATGTGCAGAGGAGGCAGTAATTACAGGAGAGGATGCGCAGAGGAGGCAGTAATTACAGGAGAGGATGCGCAGAGGAGGCAGTAATTACAGGAGAGGGTGCGCAAAGGAGGCAGCAATTACAGGAGAGGGTGCGCAGAGGAGGCAGCCATTACAGGAGAGGGTGTGCAGAGGAGGCAGTCATTACAGGAGAGGGTGCGCAGAGGAGGCAGTAATTACAGGAGAGGGTGCACAGAGAAGGCAGTAATTACAGGAGAGGGTGCACAGAGAAGGCAATCATTACAGGAGAGGTTGCTTCTGGTAATTCATGCCCCCCTCCCACTCCGTCCATGCTCGATGCTGATGGTCCCTGTGTGGCAAATGCAAAGGTAAAAGCACAGCCCTCACCCATGCATCTGGAGCGCTCTGTGTCCTCTGTCCCTGGACTTTTTCCAGCTTGCATGGTCGCTTGCGCCCAGTTACTGCGTGACCCCGCATGTTGCCTGGCAGTCCTGCTGATCCTCTGCCTCTAATACTTTTAGCCATAGATCCTGAACAAGCATGCAGCAGATTAGGTGTTTTTGACATTATCGTCAGATCTGACAAGATTAGCTGCATCTGAACACTTTGTTCTGATAACAAGTTGGTGTATCTGGAATATACCATGTAATCAAAAGACAAGAGAAAGTGTGCACCTTCCGTCTGTCATGTGCATTTATTGAAAAAAGGCATCATCAAATGGCATACAGTGTCTCACAAAACGTACTGACATACCTATGTGGCGTGGGTCTCATTGTTGGTGGCAGAGGTGGGAGTGGGGATGACGGTATCTGGAATATACAGATCTTACCGCGTTAGGACAAACCACAAGGCAAGTATACTTTTTATTCTGTGCACAATAGACAACGCGTTTCACAGGTGCTGGCCCGCTTCCTCAGCTCAATAGAGAGAGGTGCTCATGTCGTGTTATACTGCTGTTAAGGAGAAAGCGGGCCAGCACCCGTGAAACGCGTTGTCTGTTTTATGTGCATGAATAAAAAGTTTTATACTTAACCTATTTTAGTTCCTGGACGTAGAAACTACGTCCAGGAACCATGCGCGCTCCCACGGCCGATCGCGCGCGTGCACGCGCGCTCCCGGCTCGTTAGCCAGGCAATCAGTGAATCGGGCTATGGTGCCAAATCACTGATTCCTCTCCCTCGCTGAAAAAGCGACAGCTTCTCTCAGAAGCTG